>NC_069502.1:175935084-175975084 GCF_027579735.1 Bombina bombina | reverse complement strand
CCCTTTAAAAAGGTTAAATTGGGCGGAGCCAGGGAATGGACGCCTAAAAGACTAGCTCCGTGCAGTATCATGTACTAAGGAGCTAAAACGCCAGATTGAGGATCTATCTTAAGGTCAAATCAAGACGATCCAGCAAGCCAAATAACTGAACGATCTCTGGCTCACTTTGGGAAAGTAACGTGGCACTAGGAGAAGTTTAACCTACAATCCCTGTGAGCTGTTCAGAGCAGGACTCCGGTGGTCGCCATCTTGCAGAGCCATGTATACCACGTACTGAAAAACAGTAGCACTTCAGATAAGAGGTAACGGGGGAATGCACATATCTAGCTCACACACTAAAGGAGGGGCATAAGACTGTGAAACTAGGTCGCAAAGCTGAACAGACATTCAATTTCTCCTATTCCACCTATGTATGTATGCTACAAAAGGGGTCGGGAATGACCTTTATCCCTTAGACACAATTAGACACCTAGACTTCGAATTATTTCACACAACGTAAGAGGCCTAAACTCTGATGTTAAGAGAAAAGTTGCTATCACACAGTATACGGATCTGAAAGCTAACATTCTCTTTTTGCAAGAGACTCATTTTCCCAATAACCAGATCCCTAGATATTGGTCCCGATATTTCACCCAACATTATTATGCAACTACTTCCACAAAAAAACTAGGAGTGTCTATCCTTATCCACTCCTCTTAAAGACCCTCAGGAGATTCCAGACATATGCCGAAACCTGCAAATAGACCCATCAGACCTCTTGCAGGATTATGACCCCCTCAGACGTCCCATCACATCAGGGAAAGCCACTTCAACGAACATGGACCAGAGTACCAAGGAAGAAACAAAAGACCTGATTTATGGAGAGAAAAACCAAGCCCACAGGAATAAGACGCCACATTTTTTATTCTGGACATGGACGCATACGCGGATCATAATCCAAGACCAAAAAAAAGGGAAGATCGTTTTGTATCGAGATCATACAGCAGATGGGTATTGCCCATACCTCTTCCTGACTTTTTTGTGACCAAAGAACTGCCTCCATTAGCCTGCTCAGTATGCTAACTAGATGGAAAGATGTTTGAGCTGGCAGGCCGGACTACCTACACTGACCGATACATGCTACCTTGGTCAATGGAAAGGTATGTGAGATGTTGACCCTCAGGTCCTCTTGATAAAGTTAAAGTTTGTTTGAATTAAATATAGTAAAGACATATTATGATAATGTATTATATGTTGGCTGAGGCCTCTTGTGGAGCAACTTACGCTGGCAGATAGTTATAAACTATAGAAGGTACATAATTACCATTTACGACCAACCTTAGTCACAAAACCAGTTATATACAGATGCAATACTACTTCACAGTTATTAAAGATGCTTTAATGTTAGGTTTAATTACTGTTTATTACGGTATATTTTTAATGTTTTTTTTTATTTGGTTATGACATTGTCATGTGCATACTTGTTCAATGATCTATGTTTTTTCTCTGTACATCCACTATTGAGTCACAAAGGTAAGATGGGGAGCCATCAGCACTGTCAATTTCTCCTATTCCACCTATGTATCTATGCTACAAAAGGGGTTGGGAACAACCTTTATCCCTTAAACACAATTAGTACACTATGACACCTAGACTTCAAATTATTTCACACAACGTAAGAGGCCTAAACTCTGATGTTAAGAGAAAAGTTGCTATCACACAGTATACAGATCTGAAAGCTAACATTCTCTTTTTGCAAGAGACTCATTTTCCCAATAACCAGATCCCTAGATATTGGTTCCGATATTTCACCCAACATTATCATGCAACTACTTCCACACAAAAAACTAGGGTGTCTGTCCTTATCCACTCCTCCCTACAGTTTACACACAGCACAATAATTGCTGATGAAGAAGGTAGATATTTAATAGTTATCGGACAAATAGACAATGTTGATATTACGCTTTGTAATGTATATGCCCCCAATGAGAAACACAAACAATTTTTTAGGCAAATCTCTTATCTACTTACTGACTGGTCGCAACATAAACTAAATTGGCAGGTGACTTCAACCTTAATATGTCACAAGTAAAGTCTACCTCGCAAAATATACTGACCACTAGGAAACAAAGACACAATCACATGGTCAAGGCGATACAAGACATGCTAGCGCCTCACGCCCTCATAGACACATGGCAAATTCTCTACGGAGACACATCAGACACCACATTTTACTCCGCAGCTCATAACACATACACTAGGATTGATTATATCTATACCAGCCAGATACTCCAACCTGTATAAAGATCTTCAACAATTATCCCTTGTGCATGGTCAGACCATTCTATGGTCTCTCTTCATCTAGAAGGGACACAAGACGAGAAAAGAGAAAAATCCTGGACATATGACCCCAGCTTTTACAGACACCCCCTATCCTATGACAATGCACTAAAGCACCTATGGGAATATTGGCAGATAAATATGGACATGACAAGCAATTCATTAAACACATGGGCAGCACATAAGGCGGTTATAAGAGGGACACTCATTCAGGGCAAATCAACTTACCTTAAACAAAAAAAACTACAAGTAGTCCAACTCCAACAGGAGAGTGCGAATCTGGAGAGACAACACAGAATGACACTAAAACAATTGCTACTAAATACTCTACAACAAAAGAGAGCCACAGTAGCAAAAATCCTGAACACAGATGCTTATAGAGCCATTCAAAAATTGAAAGTCCAGTATTACGTTTATGCTATGAAACCCGATAAGTTCTTGGCCCACAAGTTTCGGGAACTAAATAAAGCACTAACTATCTCGTCCATTAAAGACAGTAAGGGAAGACTAACCACACACCCTCAAGAGATAGTTGATGAATTTGCTATGTTCTATAGCAAGTTATATGACGGGAATAAAGTATCTCGATCCCCGAAAATAGATAAACTGAAAGAGACATTTCTAAAGGAAGCTCAATTACCTTATTTTCCACAGCAAAACTTGACCATCTAGGCGCCCCTATCTCTGATTCCAAAGTTCTACAGGTGATCAAGGAGCTAAAACCGGGTAAAGCAGTGGGACCAGATGGCTTTCCTGGAGACGTTTATAAGCTCTTCTGGGCGGCCTTAATACCCCACATCACCAAATTCTGTAACCACATTTTAGAAGGCAATGATGTACCACCGGAGTTGCTCCAAGCCAAGATAGCGGTTATTCCCAAACAGGGGAAAAATATCAAACTCTGCTCCAGCTACCGCCCCATCTCCCTTATTGACCAGGATGTGAAAACTTTCACTAAAATCCTGGCTAATAGACTTAAAACAATTTTGCCATCTCTCATTCACCCCGACCAGGTTGGCTTTGTTAGAGATAGGGAGGCCCCTGATAATATCTGATGGATGCTGAGTATAATTGACCACCTACATAGAACAGGAACGCCTTCTTTGCTTCTAGAACTGGACACGGAAAAGGCAGAATTCGACAGAATAGACTCGCAATTCTACTACTTCAACACTTAGGACTTACTGGGCCGTTTTATACAGCTATCCAAGCAATATATTCTACCCCAACAGCACAAGTGATGTCCTCTGGGTATAAATCAAGAACATTCCCAATCCTCAACGGCACTAGACAGGGGTGTCCGTTGTCGCCCCTGCTATTTGCCTTATGTATCGAACCTCTGGCAGCTAAAATAAGACTTTCTCCAGACATTATAGGACTTAAAATAAAAGACACCGACTACAAACTAACCCTCTTTGCAGATGACATCCTGTTGACAGTTACCAGACTGCTCATCTCTTTACCAAACCTTTATTTTATACTAGACATCTTCTCCCAAATTTCGGGGTATAAGATTAACCTAGAAAAATGTGATAGAGTTAAACTTCGATCTCCGCTGGGCAAAACACTCCTTAAAACATTTAGGTGTCAACCTGATGCCCCGGTTAGAGCACTTACATAAGTATAACTATACTCCATTGATAAAGAATATTAGGCAAGATATACTAACATGGAAAAAACATTCGTTTTCTTGGTACGAAAGACTCTCAGTAGTCAAAATGAATGTTTTCCCTCATCTACTTTATCTATTCAGGACGCTGCCACTCAAAATACAGACACTAGAATTAACTTCACTTCAATCTGAATTGATAGCCTTCATCAGAGGAGGCAAATCCCTTAGAATCTCATCTAATATACTGACACGTCACAGACAAATGGGGGGGGGGTATGTCAAACTTAGTAGATTATTACAGGGCATCCAGGAACTCTTATTGGAAGACAAACTAAAGAAATATTATGGACCACCCTAGAATCAGATGTAGGCAACATAGAGGGTCAAGATGATACAGTGTGGGTTAAGGGAATACATAAAAAAGGCACATATAAATCTCCTATTACAGAAGCTAGACAACAGGATCTACTTTTTATGTGGAAACATGAGAGCTTGCTGCCATCTTACTGGCTGCTGATCCCAATTAGATTTTTACTTACAAAGGAGGTCCATAGCATAGTGGACAAGTGGGCAAACAAAGGCTTGTATAGGGTAGCAGATTTAGTGACCAGTCACAAAATTATCACATATTCACATATTCACATATTCACAGACATTATCCACCCCTACAAACTACACTGGTATTTATATCTCCAGCTATCAACATCCATCAATAAATACATATAAAAGGAACACCTCAGCAACCTAAAACAACAATAGAAAGAATATACAACTCACCAGACAGACCATACAAATCTATCTCCAAGCTGTACTTAGATATACAGACCATCTTTAACAACACCAAGAATAGAGTCATAGTCAGGTGGAAAGAAGACATAGAGAGAAGCTTTGACATTGAAGAGTGGAACAATATATTTAGCTCCATGTGCAGAGGCTTCTGAGTGCAGATTTACGGGAAAATGTGATAAAAACAGCATTTTGCTGGTACCTTACACCCATAAGGACAGCACAAATTTCAAAGATGGGTAGCAGGTTGTGTTATAGGGGATGCGGTGAAGAGGGATCTTACAAGCACATGTGGTGGGAGTGCAGAGGTGTCAAATAAATCTGGCAATCTTTATCACGTCTTATTAGTGTATTGCTAGAGGAAAACTTCCATCTCACGATAACACAGGCTCTATTACATGAACACATAGAGAAGTTCGATAATGCCATAAACACACTTATTAGGATACTCTGTACGATCACCAGAACTTGTATAGCAAGGTATTGGAAAAGTGGAGCTCACCCATGGGTAGCAATTAGAAACAAGATCAATGCTCTATGAGTCGGCATCCTGTATATTAGATACAAGAGGGATGTTCCACAAAATATGGTTTTATTGGATACTTTAATGGACACAAAGCGTAGTATCCCATGCCCCCATAACCCATATTTCGACGAGGGAAAGCAACTGGGTACTCCTTGTAGCTCTCCAGGTATTCATTGATGCATACAAAAGTAATTATAGCAGAATCTTGAAATTGTGGAATAATGACAAAAGACTCAACAATTGTTTTGTTTTCTTTTTATTGCTGTTTAATGTTCACATATGTTTGTCTTTTGATGTCTAACTGAACCTTTGAATATGTAAAACCCAATAAAAACATTTAAGCATAAAAAGGCTAAATTGTTACTATTTCTTTATGTATTACTGTCTCGGGTTATAATCATAGCCTTGTGTTGCTGGCATAAATAGAATGAAATCAGTGTTCTATGTTATTAGTGTAAAATGGGTTACAGTATTGTGCATTATGTGACATTGGCTTTAACCTTTTCACTCCGTTATGCCGTTGTATTCCATCACAATGGCGCTGGGCTTTAAAGCCGTTATGATGGAATACAACGTCATAGCCAACGGCTGTCCTGAAGCCTACTGCGCTTGCAGGATTTGATCGCGGTCTGAAGGGCGTTCCTAGCGTCATAGGGACGCCCCCCCAGACCCGATCCCATAATTGAAATCTCGCGATCGTGCAAATTTAAATTTGTCTACATCGGAACAACTTTATAACCCGGTCACAAAAGGGTTAAAGTGATTACATTAATTCTCTTTATATGTACATTACTGGCACAGGTCTTTGGTCTAGTTTGAGGCCTGCTGTTGCCACATATCTGGTGATTTTAGTCTGGACTAAAGAACAGTCATGTCAGGTATCACAGCATTGTCTTGGTCTGAGATCTGGGGCGAGATTACATATGTGGCACAGGCTTCAGCGCAACTGCTGAAACCCGCGCTGCCCGTAATTTTACCTCACACATCTGGGAATCACATAAACCCCAACGGCAGTTCATAAAGTGCCGTAAGTCCGATAAACTAGTGATGTCCAAAAATGTGCGTAAATACACATTTGCTGGAGACCCCAGTAACTTACGGCACTTTAGAAACTGCCGGCGCCTAAGAAAAAAACGAAATGTTAAATCTCCCATAAAAGTCTAACCCGCCTCCCAAGAATAAACCCGACATGTAAAAAACCCTATAGCCTTAATCCCTCCACATCGCAACGAATAATAAGAATATTAACCCCTAAACCAACAACCCCTCACAGCGCAATTTACCTTAATTAAGCTATTAAACCCTAATCTGCCATTCACCCACATCGCAATCTACCTAATAAATGTATTAACCCCTTAATTTCTCCAACCCTAAAATCACAAACTACCTAATAAATGTATTAACCCCTAAACCGTCAACCCCCTTACATCGCAAAAGTACGTAGGGCAGCAATTATAACAACAGTATGCTGTGTAAGTCAGATAGACAGTTAGACACAGGCCTGATAGAAAATACAATTAGATTACACTAGCATAATGATTTAAAGAATTTTTTTTGGAAATTTTAAGAAAAAGGTTAAGCACATACATATGAGTCGTGGCTGATAGCCTTGGAAGGGCAGCTATTAAAAACAGTAGGCTCTGTATGTCGGATACACACACGCCTGATAGAAAATACTATTAGATTACACTAGAAAAATGATTGAAATTATTTTTTTGGGGGGGGGGGATTAAAAAAAGGTTAAACACATATGAGTCGTGGCTCATAGACTAGGGAGGGCAGCAAGTAAACACAGTAGGCTCTCTATGTCAGCAAAACACACAGGCCGGATAGAAAATTATATTAGATTACACTAGCAAACAAATTTAAACTTTTTTTTTTATATATTAAAATTAAGGTGAAAGAAAAATAGATATGAGTGCTGGGTGGCTGCCTGGCACAGACCAATTAACCAAAAGACTGAAAAAAAGAGGTATATTAATGCTGAGTGAGCCTGACAGACACAGGCATGATAGTAAATGTAATTAGATTACACTAGAAAAATATTTTTTTGTGTTTTTTTTTTAAATTAAAAATAATGTTATAAACGGATATTAACACTGCTGGCTGCTGGCTAGCACAGAGCAATGAACCAGAGTATATGCTGTGTGACACTGGCCTGATAGAAAATGAAAAAAAATTACACTAGAAAAATAATTATATTTTTGGGTTAGTTAAATTTAAACTAATGTTGTTAGGGAGATATCAGTGGTGGCAGTAGTCACAGCATATGCTGTGAGCCTTAAACACACAGCTGAAAGCCAGGCAAATGCTAATTAAAAAAAAAAAAAAAAAAAACGGCACGAAATATAGCCCTAAAAAGGGCTTTTTGGGGTGCTGTGCTTGCAGCAGAGATGAGTGGAGTCCTTCTGGACTGTAAATACACTAGCCTAGCTATGTTTTTCCTATTAATGTCAGGAGCAAAAACACAACACGTCCTCTCATTAAAAAAGCAAGGTCGTTATGAGTCTAAAATGTAGCTGTGAGTGTCTGTGAGGGAGTGTCTGATGTTGATTGGCTCTAATGTGTCAGGCGGCTGTGACATAAAGGGTCAAAGTTTCCACAATGATGACACATAGGGGCGGATCGAACATTTCCATGTGTTCGGCCACAAACGCAAACGCGAACAACCTATGTTCGCTGTGAACCGTTCGCGGGCGAACAGTTCGGGACATCACTACTCACAGTTCAACAAATTCAATTCTAACAAAAAGTAAGTCATCAAAACTACGAATAGCACAACTGATTAACAAAAAATGTATGCTGTTATATTGGATGAATGGTGTTCTTGTTGAAATGCTGTTGGACACAGGAGCTAAAGTCAGCATGGTAGGAGAGACATGGCTAGGAAAGTTTTTTCTGGATGTTTCCATATAGCCTATAGAAGATCGACTTTCTGACAGCAAGCTACACATCATTGCAGCCAATGGCTCTGTCACTCCAATTATTGGATGGATCGAAGTACTTCTTGAACTTAAAAGTAAGGGACATGGAAACTTTGCCATTCATGTGCCAATGCTGGTGTGCGACTGTTGCAATGACAATCCACTTCTTGGATTTAACGTCATTGAAGAATTGATAAGAGAAAACAGTGATCAGTCAAATAGTACTCAGGACCTGACTATTCTGCTGAGTGAAGCTATGAAAGTAAGACAGATAATAGCTAACGACATTGTCAATGTTGTCAATCAAGTAACAGATTCAGAAGAAATGTCTGACAGTTGTGTGGTCAGAGTGGGGAAGAAAGGACTCATGATTAGCAGAGGTGAGCTTTGCAAAATCAAATGCAGAATTAGAACATGGCCTGAAGGAGGAGTCATTTGAACCACTTCCAGAATGTCCAGTCCAATATGGCCTTGAACTGTTCCCTACAGTGGTAGACGTGCCAAGTGGTGTCTCGAAAGTTGTGAAGATCCCTGTCCTGAATCACACTCAACATGACATTTACCTTCCTCTAAGAACAGTGTTGGGTATCATTGCTCCAGTATATGAAGTCCTACCCTTCACCCCAATTGATGGTGTTAAAAAAGTAAATAACCAGAAGGAAAGTGTTGTTCATGTAAATCAGCTCAGTCAAGTGGATAGTGGGAGTCAGTTACCTATTAACAAAAATGTTAAATGGCACCCACCTGTCAATTTAGAAAATCTCTTAACACAAGAACAGGAGATAGTCAGACAGATGCTATATGACGAATCAGATGTCTTCGCTCAAGATGATGGAGATAAATATGGAGATAGATGAGTACCATTAAATTGGGTAATAATAACAACTATTACTATTCAGCTGCTGATTTTGTTAATTCCAAGAGCGAGCACTGAAAAAGCATTTTGAGTCCCACTGGGAGAAAGGCGCTATATAAATACTAGTTATTATTATTATTATTATTATATAGAATGCATCCCAAATCTGAAATTGAAGATAAATTTGAAAGATGACTCTCCCCTTCAGAAATGCTACAATTCAATTCCAAAACCCCTATACAAGGAAGTTAAAGAGTGTGTCCAAAACCTCCTTGACCAAGGTTGGATAAAGAAATCTTCCTCTGCTTACTCATTACCAGTTGTTTGTGTCCGAAAGAAGGACAGTAGCTTACGGCTATGTGTTGACTTTCAGGAATTATATCAAAAGACACCCACTACATAGAATACAAGATTTGCTGGATAGTCTAGGAGGAATTACTTGGCTCTCTATCCTGGACCAGGGTAGTGCTTATTATCAAGCCCCAGCAGCCTTTCAGATGTGCATGGAGAGTGTGCTAGAGGGCATCAGAGACAAATGTTTTTCACCATATCTGGACTATGTACTTTGTTACTCCAAAACCTTTCATGGGCATGTTGATGACCTTAGGAGGGTGCTTTGCCCAATGCATGAGTATGGCATTAAACTCCCACCAAAGAAATGTGAACTTTTCAAACAGCAGATTTGATATCTTGGTTGGATGGTCTCATGAGAACGCATTAACATTGACCCAAACAATCTTGAAGCTGTATTACAACTGAAAAAGAAAGAACCAAAAACAGTTGGAGAAGTCAGATCTTTGTTAGGGGTTTTGAGCTACTACAGGTCCTTCATTCAAGATTTCTCTCAAATTGCTAAGCCACTTTTTGAACACTTGCAGAACCCTGAGGAAGAGTTTGTGACAAAAAACATCAAAAATAATCGAGGCAGACAGAAGACAAAAAGTGGGAATAAAGCACAAATGCCTTCCAAAACACTGATCCATTGGACACCCAGACACCAAACTGTTGTATCGAGGTGTGTTGATATGCTTACCAATCCACCAATCCTGGCATACCCTGATTTTGACTTACTCTTTGTGTTGCACACCGATGCATCCAATGAAGGCCTAGGTGTTGTACTTTATCAACAACAAGGAGGAAATCTTTGTGTTATTGGATTTGGCTCTCAAACATTGACTCCAGCAAAGTGCAACTACCTCCTACATTCTGGCAAACTTGATTTTTTAGCTCTCAAGTGGGCAATCTGTGACAAATTCAGAGATTACCTGTACTAGGCTCTAACATTTACAGTGTACACAGACAACAATCCACTGACATATGTCTTGAGTACCACCAGATTAAATGCTGTGCGTCATCGCTTCACTGACTCTCTGCTCAGCAAGTGAGGTAGAAAAAGAAATGCTGAGAGGGCAGATGTTATCCCCAAAGACTAAGCAGGATGTAAGAGCTTTACAACAAGATGATATCAGTATTAAGGAAGCGGCCAAGCTTAAAAAGCAACTGGACCCCAAACAACAAGGAAATGAAAAGCATGTCCAGAGAAACCAGGCATCTATTAGATGAGTGGAACAAGTTAATAGTTGAAAAAGGAATTCTGTACCAGCACACTGGGAATCGAAAACAGCTAGTCCTTCCAGAAAAGTTGAAGCCATTGGTTTTGAATGGGTCACATTGGCACTGACAAGGTAACTCATTTAGCACGTGACCGATTTTACTGGCCGTTTATGCAGAAGGAAATTGATGAATCAATTCAAGAAGTGCAACTGTGTCAAACAGAAGGGCTTCCCATAGAGGTAGGACTGTAGATTCTTCAGGACCCATACCAGGGCCAGACACTCTTTCTCCACCGCCGCACAGCCTACCTCTCTGGGCAACAGCTTTCTACTAATGTAGACTATGGGGTGGTCATGCCCCTCTTCATCTGACTGGCTTAACACAGCTCCCAACCCGAACATGGAGGCATCTGTGTGAACAGAAAAACGTTTGGTGGAGTTAGGAGCGGCCAGTACTGGAGTAGAGACTAAGGCAGACTTAAGGCTCTGGAAGGCAGCTCCACACTTGCAGGACCACAGGACCTGTCGGGGCAGTCCTTTATAGGTCAGGTCTGTCAGGGGTTTAGCAAGGGCACTGTAGTTGGGGACAAATCTTCAGTAGTAACTGACAGTTCCCAGGAACGCTAGCACTTGGGTTTGGTTTGGGGAGTTGGTCAGTTGGCCCTGCCTCATCCTTAGCCGGCTCTGGCCATTGCTTCCACAGTCCACTCGGTTGCCTAGGTACTGGACCTCCGAGTGACCGATGGTACATTTGTCGGGCTTCATAGTCAGCCCGGCGGCTCATAGACGATTTAAAATGACACCTAAATGGACCAAATGGTCCTTCCACGTGTCTTTATAGATGGCAATGTCGTCCAGGTATGCGCAGGCATAGTCTTGGAGGCCATCCAGAAGACAATCCACCATCCTTTAGAAGGTGGCTTGAGCATTCTTCATCCCAAACGGCATTACTTTGAACTGGTAGAGGCCGAATGGGGTGATGAAGGCAGACTTAGGGTCCAAAGGGATCTGCCAGTATCCCTTGCAGAGGTCGAGTGTGGTCAGGAAGTTGCAGCGGGTGATTCTATCTAATAGGTCATTGACTCAGGGCATAGGGTAGGCATCAGTGGTGGTTCTGTCATTGAGCTTATGGTAGTCGATGCAGAACTGGGTACTGCCATCCTTTTTGGGTACTAACACCACCGGGGAGGCCCAGGGGCTGCTTGATGGTTCAACACCAGCAAGGTCCAGCATTCCCCAGAGTTTACAGTGCATGCTGTCCCTGACTGCCTCTTTAACCCTGTAGGCTTCCTGGGTGATTTCCGCAGTGAACTGCATTCCCTGATCAGAAATCACCTCCTGGGTGAAGCCTACCCTGGTGAATATCTGGAGCATTGCATCTGCTGTGGTCTCCGCCTGGATATTGGCCAAGGGGATTGCCTCCGGGTATCTAGTGGCATAGTCTACTGCTGTAAAGATGTACCTTTTCCCCAGGGGCTGGGTTGAGCTAACGACACACTATATTGACTGCAATCCTGCAGGTGGGCCTTAGTATGGTCTCTGGTCTTACCTACTTTCTGGCACACTTCGCAAGACTTACAGTAGTCCCTTATGTTTCTCCTCTCAGAGATCCGGTACAGGAACCCTCTTTCCCACTGGAACTTTATCTCCCCGGGGCCCTGGGGGTCAGTTTCTACTCAGTCCCGATAGGGGGCTAAGGTCGGGTTGTTCAGGGTCTCCTGGGCGAAGTCAGAGGGGGGCGCCCAGGGGGGTGGGTCTGGAGTTAGGATTCTGGGGAAAAGTCGGGGACAAGGGGAAGTCGGGGCAGAATGTCTCACCTGGGTACCTGGAGCTGGTGCAGTAGCTTAGCACCTGGCTTGTTGGCGAGTGGTTACTGGGTAGGCATCTGGGGACTTATTCCCCACAAAGGCTTAGGCCAGGTGGCCGAGGTAATTTTCCAACAAGACCTCAGCTGGTAGCTGTTGCATGACGCCCACCTCTACATCATGAGCCGGCTATCCAGTTCAAATGTACCCAAGCTGTGGGGGTATGTAACACGGCTCCTCCAGCCACCTGAATGGCAAGGGTCCTCCCGGTTCTACTGAATGTGGGGGCTAAATGGGGTTGGATCAGGGAGATGGTGGCGCCAGTGTACCTTCATCCCTGGGCCACCTGCCCATTGACACAGACATCCTGGCGATAGTGCCGGATGTTATCTTGGGTCACCAAACTGACTACAAGCAGAATGCCAACTTCCTCATCTGGCCATTCTGCATAGGCACAGTGGCCAGAGGTCTTGTAGGTCCTGGCTGGAGTGGTCCCCTACTGGGCCAGGGAGGAGTTCCTTGCCTGCTGGGCTGAGGGGTTACTTAGCTTTGTTTTTACAGAACCGTTGGAAGTGGCCAAGTTGTCCACACTTGTTGCACCCCCGTGTATTGCTTGCCCCAGCTGAGGAAACAGGAGCCAGCTGGGCATGGGGCTGCCAGGGGACTGTTGGGGTCGAGCAGAAGTGGTAGCAGAGCAGGGTATGGGTGGCTTTTCTGGGGCCGCCTGGTGCCAGGCATCAATATACTGATCTGCCAGGGGGGCTGCTTGGTCAGCTGTGGTAGGTGTTTTTTTCCTTGACCCAGTCCCGTACCTCTGCCAGAGTGCGGTTATAAAACTACTCCAAAAGAACAAGCTGTACCGCTTCACCAAGGGTTGTTATGTGGCAACCCGTGAACCATGCATCCAAAGACCGGCCTAACAGGTGGGCCCACTCTGTATAGGGCTGTCCCTCTTGTCTTTTCAGTTCTCTGAACTTCATCCGGTGCACCTCTGGTGTGAGTCCATACTGGGCAAGGATGCGCTCCCTCACCCGATCATAGTTGACTTGGTCTTCTGAGGGTACAGTGTGGAAAGCCTCCAAAGCCCTACTGGCCAATTTTAGGAGTAGGATAGTGACTCAGTCGGCCCAGCAACCGACACTGGGTCTCAAACAGCTGAAGATAGCAGTCGATCTCCTCTGCCCCATCATCCTGGAAAGCCTGGAAGGCAGCATGTGGTAGCTTCTTGGGTCTGGTAGGAGAAGCTAGGGGGTCCAGCACAATTCCCTCCATAGACTTCTGCAGCTCCATTAAATGTATTTTAGTGGCATCAGCAATGACCCTAGTAACAATCTCCTTGGGGGGTTAGATCCATAGAGGTCCAGTTGCCACTGGATATGCCTCTGGATGTCTGACATGGTGGTCTCTGAGGTTGAGGTGGTACTGGGCCATCTACTGCTTTGGTCGTCATCCGACCCACCCGCTGGCTCATTAGCCTGATCACCCTCCATCAGCTCAGCTACAAGTGCAGTCTTGTTACCAGCTACTCCTCCTCAGGCTTGCAGTAAACTCTGCAGTTCGTCCTTCCGGATCCTCTGATACTTTTCCATCTGGCAAGGACTTCAGGTAGTGGTTTGGACGTTACAGGTAATCGGAAGCATCCCACCGCTGCCATCCAATGTGACAGATACCCTGGCTACTCCGACTGGGTAGCTCCACCAAGGGGGTCCTTCCTCTTCCCGGAACCTGGAACAAGCGACTATGTAGTGGAGTAAGTGATTATAGCAGAAGACCACCCAAATAACTAGACAGACTAGCATTCAGGTGAAACAAGAACTGATTTTATTGTGAAACACACACTGCTTATATACACATTTAGAGCCTTATCTGATCCCAAGATCTCCCACCATTCCCACCCCTTCAGACAGTCCGATGCCTCCATAGGAGCCACAGTCCTATAGAGTCCCCACAGTACTTAGGTCACAGTATTGGGGTGATCCCGGGGGAGTCATTGGAAAGCTCTCTGTCCCCAGATGCCACAGCCAAAATACTGAGTGATTCATTACTGGGGACCGGAGTTACAGCCCGGTAAAGATGGGGGGTAGGGGTGTCAAAAAAACCCAGTTCCCAAATGAGCAAAATCACCCTTGTCCTCCCCAAAAGAGGGGAGCTCTAATGCAAAGGACCGTTGAAGCGACCAGGGGTAAAGTTAGCGGGTGTCCAGTGAAGCGGCTTACCGGGAGTTCCAGGAGCCCAGCTAGCCTGAGTGGGGTTAGGCGGGCATCCATTGTGGTGCGGCCGGCCGTTCCAGGAGCTTGGCCAGGCTAGAAGGGTTTTCCCGGTCATAGATCATCTCTTCTCTGACAAAGTTCACATTACAAAACAACAGGTCTAGGAGGTCGCGGTTGCTCTCAGGAGCTGAAATCCACTGAGAAATGAGAGGGGGTGAGGTAGTAGGGGTAGGGGTTTAACCCTTGCAGCCCGGTATCTGTGACACTCACCATTCTTTCTACTGTATGGAAGATCTCCCCAGTTTCCAATTGATCTAAAGCTTAACCTAAAATCAGAAAACGAGACACAAAGTCACGTGACATTTGCTCAGAAGTGGGCATCCAGAATGCAAAAAGCTTACAAAATTGCATCCGAAAATAGCCACAAATAATCTGCTAAAGGAAAGAAGTACTGTGATAGGAAGGTGAAAGTAGTACCTTTTCAACCTGGTGATCGGGTGTTAGTAAGAAATCTCTCTGAGAGAGGAGGTCCAGGTAAGCTTCATCCATACTGGGAAAAATTAGTGCACAGAGAGGTGGAAAGGATCAAAGATGGGCCTGTGTACAAGATCCAATCTGAAACTGGAAAAAAGACTATTCGAGCATTGCAAAGAAATCTTTTACTACCAGTAAGTAGGGTAAGAGAAAAGACACAGAGACAGAAATGGACCAGGAGGAAGTATGCTCGGATAAGGAAGCAACTACAGTAAACCAAGACCCTCCTATTCCTAAAAAAAAGTCTAAAACTACAACAATAACAACATTAGAACCAGTACATGAACAGGAAGACAGGACAGAGACTGGCTACCAAATTCAGGAAGAGGAAATGGTTAGGCTAGAACCAGAATTATTGCCTCTGCCAAGTCAAGCATTACCTGTAAGACAAAAAATGCAAATGGAGAACAGTGATGGAGAAGAACCAGATTCTGTAAGAAGATCAAACAGACATGTACAGGCTAAAGAAATTTTGAAGTGTGACACATTAGGTCAGCCAATTTACAGACAATGTCAGATTAACACAGTGCAAGGTTACATAATCCCAGGCAGTCCAATGATTTACCAGGCAGTTAATGCAGTTCCTTGGTGACAACCAATACCTATCTGAACTTGTTAGATGACTGACTAAGATGATAGATTGACTGAGTATTGATGCCAAGAGTCATCAAAACGAAGGAGGGGAGAGTGTGATGGACTGGAAATTAGATTGTGGAGATTATTAGAAAAACATATACCACACATTTTTTTCTATTTGAAGTTTCTATGAATCCTGTAAAAGGTGTCCTGTAAGCAGCCTGTAGGTGGTGCATGATGCTGAGGGGGGAAGTGACATTCTGGCCAGAATTGGAAATAAAGAAAAGAAAGTGCCAGAATAATAACTGCTTTTGCTTCTCATTGTTCTACAGTTACTGCCTCTCATTTTCCCAAGTATGAGACCGGTAACATACTCACGGTTCCTGAAGTCCGGCGGTGAAGTCTTCTTCCAGGCGGCGACATCTTCTTCCATCACGGCGACCTCTTCTATCTTCATCCAGGACAGCGGAACTGAAGACAGGCGACCGCGGAACTAAAGACCGGTGACCGCTGAACCATGGAGCATGGAGGATCCTCTTCGTACGATCAACGCCGTACACTGAATATTGATTGCAAGTTACGTGTTTAAATATGGCGTACCTTGCATTCTATTGGCTGATTTGAATCTTCAAATTCAAATCAGCCAATAGGATGAGAGCTACTGAAATCCTATTGGATGATTTAAACAGTGAAATGTACATGCCACATTTATATGCGTGGCCGTATATGTGATAGCGAAACTGGACTAAACACCAGAGTCACCGGCTTTTGTGGGCGACGCAGCATATGTAATTTCGCCCCTGGTGTCATGCTAGTAGGGGTCTGATTTGTTATTTGTTATGTGTGCTTAGAATTAGCATAAAGTAGCTGTAGAGCTCATCTGGCTGGACTGATCTCTGGTGAGGCCATATATGTCTCTTGTTATTTTGCTCCCATTTTGTTGCTGTCTGATTCTTTTTTGTCTTTTTCTTTCTCTCTCTTTCTTTCATAAGCTGCATTACTGAAAGAGTCTGCTTTGTTATAATATTTATTAATTTTAAGTGGAGGATTGGCCAAATGAATTGGATCTAAAAGGTAACTCAAAAAATGCAAAATATGCATTAAGGATGCAAAAAAACAAAGATGAAAAATAATATCATTTAAAGGGACAGTCTAGGCCAAAATAAACTTTCATGATTCAGATAGAGCATGTAATTTTAAACAATTTTCCAATTTTGCTTTGTTCTCTTGGTATTCTTAGTTGAAAGCTTAACCTAGGAGGTTCATATGCTAATTTCTTAGACCTTGAAGCCCACCTCTTTCAGATTGCATTTTAACAGTTTTTCACCACTAAAGGGTGTTAGTTCACGTATTTCATATAGATAACACTGTGCTTGTGCACGAGAAGTTATCTGGGAGCAGACACTGATTGGCTAGACTGCAAGTCTGTCAAAAGAACTGAAAAAAGGGGCAGTTTGCAGAGGTTTAGATACAAGATAATCACAGAGGTTAAAAGTATATTATTATAACTGTGTTGGTTATGCAAAACTGGGAAATGGGTAATAAAGGGATTATCTATCTTTTAAAACAATAAAAATTCTAGTGTAGACTGTCCCTTTAACTGACAGTAAAAAAAGGGCTTGTAAAAGCCTGGTCATTATTATTTTAGATGATTTGAACTGAAAGGGACAGTCTAGTCATAATTAAACTTTCATGATTCAGATAGGGCATGCGATTTTAAACAACTTTCCAATTTACTTTTATCTTCAAAATGTCTTTGTTCTCTTGGTATTGTTTGTTGAAAGCTAAACCTAGGTAGGTTCATATGCTAATTTCTAAGCCCTTGAAGACCACCTCTTATCTCAGTGCATTTGTACAGTTTTTCACAGCTAGATAGTGCTAATTCATGTGTGCCATATAGACAACATTGTGCTCACTCCCGTAGAGTTATCTATGAGTTAGCAGTGATCGGCTAAAATGCAAGTCTTTCAAAAGAATTGAGATAAGGGGCAGTCTGCAGAGACTTAAATACAAGGTAATTACAGAGGTAAAAAGTGTATTAATATCACTCTGTTGGTTATGAAAAACTAGAGAATGTGTAATAAATGAATTATCTATCTTTATAAAAAATAATAATTCTGGAGTAGACTTTCCTTTTATGTAAAAAATGCAGTGCAGCAGGTAAAGATAGTATATCAAATAATACAGGCCATGAGTAAATCAAATTATTCATTAGTACCTCAAAAACATATTTTATTATTATTATTCTTTATTTATAAACTTTAAAAACACAGTTTTACTTTAAAAAAACAGGGATTTTTTACCTCAATTAATGTTGACCATGTGTCCCTCAAATAATAGATGCTGTGAGTACCTACACATCATTTTTATAACAAATATCACAGACCTTTAGTGCTCTAAATACTACGTCATTATTATAACACAGGCCTTTAGTACCTCAGATAACACATCCTATTAGTAAATCAAATAATGCATTTCATTAGCACCTCAAATGTTAACATACAAATATACACTGATGATAAAAGCTCTCTCTCTCGCATTGATCAGTGATTTAATAATTTTCGAGATGGAAAAAGAGAGAAAAAGAAGAGAAAGAGAAAAAAGAGTGAAAGAGAGAGAGAGGGAGTACTGCTCTTGCATTCCTCACACCTACTTTATGTTTCCCTCTGCAGTGTACTCTGCACATTTATTATTATTATTATTATTATTATTCTTTATTTATAACGTGCCAACAGATTCCACAGCACTGTCCAATATAAGACAACATTTTTAAGACAAATACAGGGGGAAATGAAGGCCCTATTCCCATGGGAACTTACAATATAGATGGGTAGGATGGGGACTGCAAAGGTGAGAATGATAGTGAGGAGTTATATAAGGGCAAATTCATTTGTTAGTGAGTTGGGTTATAAGCTTCCTTGAACCAAAGGGTCTTTAGGGAGCATTCAAAGGAGCACAGGTTAGGGGAAAGACAGCTCGAGGAAGTGCGTTCCAGAGGGTTGGTGCCGCACGAGAGAAGTCCTGTAGTTTAGCATGGGAGCAGGTGATGGTAGAGGAGGCAAGGAGCAGATCATTGTTGGACTTTAGGGGGCAGGCTGGAGTATATTTGTTGATGAGGGAGGACAGGTAGGTTAGGCCAGCATTGGTGAGGGCTTTGTAGGTCAGGGTGAGAATTTTGAATTTAATGCTGCTGTGAATGGGGAGCCAGTGAAGGGACTCACAGAGAGGTGCAGCAGATACTGTCAGGTACCTGTCAGCATGTCTCTACCTTTAAACAAACCTTATATAAGGCTACTCCTCCCCCTTCCACTTTCCAATTAATCCGTTTGAGATACTGGACAAGTTACCTTGACACAGCTACTCATTCTCCTGGCTCAAGTTAAAATGTACTATCATATTGGATTATCTTTCCTGCACAAGGTGTTGTGTCTCACCTACGACACTTCCAGGCTCACAGCCGAACAGTAATTCTCTCCACAAAACAACCAAACAAGCTCCTTACAAACTACGGTTACTTCAAGCTGTCTCCTCTGATTTCCAGGCTTATTGCTCTGTGACCGAATGGCTAAACTTACTTCTACGGCTTGTCAACTTCCAGCCGTTAACAAACTTTCACCGCTCCTGTTTGTTTGCCTCGTGTGTGTGCACAGCGTCTCCACAGCCTGTCAGCCGTTCCAGCGTTCTGATTGGACAGATCACACACACCTCTACAGCCGCTGCTGCTGCAGCTACGAAGCACTCTCTCCCTACAGGCATACAGCTCAGCCTTGCAACTCCTCCGTTGTGGAATCTTACATCTTGTAATTACCAAGGCACATGTTTGGATTTTACACTGCCTACTAAAAGAATTATACTGATTCATACACTCTGCTAAAATTAGAAGGCATCCTCTGTTGCACTTGTGCGGTTTATCCATTACATTACCGCTTCTCTTTGCCTTTTCCATCCGCCACGGACTACCTATACTACTCCTGTAACAAGTTAGCAGGAGTCATCATATACTAAGCTTGCACTTCCACCTAAAACCTGGGACTGCAGTTGAGATCCACTATATAAGTAATTCTCCTTCCTCATATCCTAACATATTAATTGGCCTGAAAAATAATGGATCCAGCAGACCTCCCCAACGTGGTCTATAATCTCACACAACGTGTGGACCAATTATCACAGGCATTTAGAGAGCTGCAATTGCAAAACGACAACTTGAGGGCAGCTTTAAGGGATAATACACCAGAACCTCAGGTCTGCCTACCTGAAAGATTCTCAGGTGATAGGAAGAGCTTCAGGCAATTCAGGAACGCCTGTTATCTCATTTTCCAGATGCGCCCTAGGACATACCAGACTGAAAGACTAAAGGTTATGACTGTAATATCCTTCATGTCTGGTGAAGCTAGGATTTGGGCTGACAATCTATTTGAAAATAACGATCCTACCCTCACTTCCCTGACTGATTTCTTCACACAAATGAGCTTGCTCTACGAAGATACCCAAAAACAGCTCACGGCAGAAGCCAAGATGCATTCTCTCAGACAGGGCAGACGTCCAGTAGAGGAATACCTCACAGAATTTAAGCTTTACATCAAAGACTCTGAATGGAGTGAGGTTGCTCTACGAAATCAGTATCGTTTGGGACTATCTGATATCCTGAAGGATGAGTTAGCACGTACTGATTTGCCCAATACCTTGGAAGGTCTCATAAACCTCTCCATACAGATCGATCGCAGGATTAGAGAGAGACGCTCTGAACGCCAACAGTCTGATGGACCTTTAAGATCCTCTTCAACATCCCATGGATTAAAAGAAACTACTATTCCCATGGAGATTGGCTTTACTAAAGGTCCGCTCACACTTGAAGAGAGACACCGCCGACAGCAGAATGACCTCTGTATGTATTGCGCATCTCCTACTCATCCAGTAAAGAATTGTCCCTTGCTGCAACGTCAGAAAAGAAGTAAGTTAACTGTCACTAGAAATTGTTTAACCAACAAAGTGATTGATGTTGCTTACTGTACTCTCCCTTTATCCTTGCAGTGGGACCTCCAGGCCCTTCAAGCGGAAGCAATCATTGACTCTGGGGCATATGCAAATTTCATTGACCTATCTCTTGTAAATAAAAATAAAATTCCATTGTGTGTGAAAGCAGCACCCGTCTCAATACGTGTCATTGATGGTACCCTGGTGAGCTCTGGTCCTATAACACACCACACCGTTCCACTTAAGGTCACAACTGGTAAGGGACATACTGAGTTTCTATGCTTTGATGTTATTCCTTCCCCTTTGTTCCCTCTTGTATTGGGTCTTTCATGGCTACAACAACATCAGCCCTCCATCTGTTGGCAGACTTTACAAGTGAAGTTGGATTCTGCATACTGCAGTGGTACCTGCTACCCTCAACCGGATATATTACACATATCACCCCTAGCAATTCCTCCTGAATACCAAGATTTCCAGGATGTCTTTGACAAAAAGCAGGCAGAATCCTTGCCTCCACATCGGATATATGATTGTCCTATGGACACATCTATCCACTCTCGCAGCCCGAACTGGATCACTTAAAGGGTTATCTGGATGAAAATCTCAAGAAGGGGTTCATTCATCCCTCCACTTCCCCGGCAGGAGCTGGGATGTTTTTCGTGAAGAATAAGGACAATTCCCTACGCCCTATAATTGACTATCGAGAGTTGAATAGGAGGACCAAGAAGAACAGGTACCCCCTTCCCTTGATTCCAGAACTGGTGGAACGCCTCAGTAAGGCAACTGTTTACACCAAGCTAGACCTCAGAGGGGCGTACAACCTAATCAGGATCAGGGAAGGGGATGAGTGGCTCACCGCTTTCCGCACAAGATACGGACTTTATGAGTATTTGGTAATGCCATTCGGGCTTTGCAACGCCCCTGCTACATTCCAATACTTTATCAACGATATCTTCAGAGATTTATTGGACGTATGCGTCGTTATCTATTTAGACGACATCCTCATCTACTCTAATTCCATGGAAGAACATAAAAAACATGTTCGTTGGGTTTTGGGCAGACTAAGGACCCATCACTTATATGCTAAGTTGGAGAAGTGTTCGTTCCATTCTAATGAGATAACCTTCCTGGGTTACAACATCTCCTCATCTGGGGTAAAGATGGAAAATGACAAGATTGAAGCTATCCTCAACTGGCCTACCCCCTGTTGCAAAAAGGATGTCCAATGGTTCCTCGGATTCGCTAATTTTTATCGAAAGTTCATTAAAGGATTTTCCAAGATTGCAAAGCCCCTCAGTATTCTTACTGGCTCACAAAATCACTTCCTTTGGAATCCACAATCCGAGAAAGCTTTTTGTTCCCTCAAGAGTAGTTTCACCACTGCTCCCATTCTTCATTTCCCGGACCCAAAACTTCAGTTCATTCTGGAGGTCGACGCATCGGAGTATGCTCTGGGGGCAATTCTATCACAGCGCACATCTCCTACTGAACCCATACACCCTGTAGCCTTCTACTCTAGGCTGATGACGCCTGCCGAACAAAACTATGCTATCGGAGAAAAGGAACTTCTGGTCATTAAGTCAGCTCTGGAACACTGGAGACACTTCTTAGAAGGGACCATTCTTCCTATTCTCATTTACACTGACCATAGGAACTTGGAATACCTTCAGACCTGTAAAACACTCTCAGCCCGACAAGCTCGGTGGAGTCTGTTCTTCACCAGGTTTAACTTCCTAATCACTTACCGACCTGGTACCAAAAATGGGAAGGCATATTCACTTTCCAGACACTTACAGCGTCCAAGTTCTTCTACACAGCCCACAAGTATCCTTAATCCCCAACACTTCTTGGGTATTTCAAGACTTGCTTCCTCCACACTGCGTTCTCACCAACAAGCCGACACCACCCTCTCCAAGGACTTACAGCATCTCGATTCCAGAGGTATCAATCATGTGCATGGCAAGATTTACGTACCACCCACATTAAGGCAGGAGATACTCCAAGAACATCATGACTCTCCTCTTGCAGGCCACTCAGGCATTTGCAAAACTAGCGAACTAATCACAAGAAATTACTGGTGGCCAAATCTTCAGCGAACTGTGGATACATATGTCAAATCTTGTCAGGTTTGTGCAGTCTCCAAGTCTGAAAGGTCCAAACCTTTTGGCAAACTCCAACCATTTCCGATACCCAACAGGCCTTGGCACACAGTAGGTATGGATTTCATAGTGGAGCTACCGGTGTCTAACCACTCTAACACCATCATGGTAGTGGTGGATTTCCTCACTAAGATGGCCTACTTTATCCCTCATCACAAACTGCCCACTGCAATGGAAACCGCAGCCCTCTTCCAAAAACATGTTGTACGTCTCCATGGCTTGCCTTCTGTTATAGTATCTGAAAGGGGCTCGCAATTCACATCCCGGTGTTGGAAACACCTGTGCTCCATTTTAAGGATTGACCATCATTACAGCACTGCTTTCCATCCACAAACAAACGGACAAACGGAGAGAATTAATCAATGGATAGAAGAGTACATACGTTGTTACTGTTCCCACCAACAGGATGAATGGGAACGTAACTTACCTATGGCAGAGTTTGAATACAATAATACCCTAAACACTACTACAAAGTGCTCTCCGTTTTACGCTAACTACAGATACCACCCAACATTCCATCTTTATCCACATCTTAACACTGCCTCTCCACAAGTAGACGAGACTTCCAGAACTTTATCGGAGATCATAGATTTCCTCAAGGAGAATATCGAACAAAAATATAAACAGTACTATGACACAAAAAGACGTAAACCTCCTGCTTACCGAACAGGAGATAAGGTTTGGCTCTCAACAAAACATTTAAAATTGAACACTCCATCAAAGAAGTTCTCCCAATTATACATTGGACCCTACGAAATAACTAGAGTAATAAACGAGAATGCTGTCACATTGGCTCTCCCGCCTGAGATTCCTGTACATTCCACGTTCCATGTCTCCCTTTTGAAACCCTACCTCCCTACCAGACAACAGATGTCCGGACAACCAACCCCTCCGGTGGTTGTCGATGAAAGTATCTATGAGATCTCTTCCATACTTAATTCCAGAATACATTGTGGTGGTCAGCTACAATACTTAATCAGATGGAAAGGTTTTTCCGAGGATGAGGATTCCTGGGAGCCTATTGCTAATGTTAATACTACTCGCCTCATCGCCCGATTCCACAGGGATCATCCGGACAAACCAAATGCTGGTACTGCAGTGCAGCACCTTTGACGAGGGGATCTGTCAGGTACCTGCCAGCATGTCTGTACCTTTAAACAAACCTTATATAAGGCTACTCCTCCCCCTTCCACTTGCCAATTAATCTGTTTGAGATACTGAACAAGTTACCTTGACACAGCTACTCATTCTCCTGGCTCAAGTTAAAATTTACTATCATATTGGATTATCTTTCCTGCACAAGGTGTTGTGTCTCACCTACGACACTTCCAGGCTCACAGCCGAACAGTAATTCTCTCCACAAAACAACCAAACAAGCTCCTTACAAACTACGGTTACTTCAAGCTGTCTCCTCTGATTTCCAGGCTTATTGCTCTGTGACCAAAGGGCTAAACTTACTTCTACGGCTTGTCAACTTCCAGCCGTTAACAAACTTTCACCGCTCCTGTTTGTTTGCCTTGTGTGTGTGCACAGCGTCTCCACAGCCTGTTAGCCGTTCCAGCGTTCTGATTGGACAGATCATACACACCTCTACAGCCGCTGCTGCTGCAGCTACGAAGCACTCTCTCCCTACAGGCATACAGCTCAGCCTTGCAACTCCTCCGTTGTGGAATCTAACATCTTGTAATTACCAAGGCACATGTTTGGATTTTACACTGACTACTAAAAGAATTATACTGATTCATACACTCTGCTAAAATTAGAAGGCATCCTCTGTTGTACTTGTGCGGTTTATCCATTACATTACCGCTTCTCTTTGCCTTTTCCATCCGCCACGGACTACCTATACTACTCCTGTAACAAGTTAGCAGGAGTCATCATATACTAAACTTGCACTTCCACCTAAAACCTGGGACTGCAGTTGAGATCCACTATATAAGTAATTCTCCTTCCTCATATCCTAACAGATACAGAGCGTCGGAAGAGGTGGATTAGTCTGGCAGAAGCATTTAGGATGGATTGAAGGGGGGAGAGGTGGGAGCGAGGGAGGCCAGTTAGTAGGTTATAACAGTAGTCAAGTCAGGAAATTACCAGGGAGTGGATTAGCTGTTTAGTAGTTTCAGCGCTCAGAAACGGATGAATTTTGGAGATATTGCGTAGGTGGTTGCGACAGGATGAAGAGAGCGATTGGATGTGAATTGGGGAGATGGTGAGATAGTGGTGCCACCAACAGTGATAAAAAAATAGAAATTGGAGTAGAATTAGAAGGGGAGTTAGAAGTATTTTGGTCTTGGAAATGTTTATTTTTAGGTGGTGAGAGGCCAACCAGGAGGAAATGCCAGATAAGCCGTCGCTGATGTGAGAAATGACAGAAGGAGAGAGTGCAGGGGTGGAGAGGTAGATCTGGGTATCATCAGCATAGTTGAAGCCATAGCTCTTGATAACGTTTACACAGTGAAGAAGTGTAAATAGAGAAAAGTAGAGGACCCAGAACAGAGCCTTGAGGTAATCCAACAGACAGAGGCAATGGAGAGGAGGAGTCATCCAGAAAAAGAGACAGAGAACGATCTGTTACTTGGGTATCCATGTGTCTTCCTTTGGGACTTATCTTTAAAACAAACAGAGTTAAAAGTTTTACTGGCTAGAAAATTATTAAATCACTGATCAATGGAAGTGGATTACTGTCTCAAAAAGGTTTAAACTAATGCTCTATATGTGTATTTTACTGGCTTAAATTGAGTTAAACCTATATTCAAGGGTATGTGTTGATCCAAAAAGAGTAAAATTCACTGCTCTAAATGGGTTAAATTAATTATTTATGTATTACTGTCTCAGAAAGATTCAGAAACCCATCTTCTATTACCAATTCCTGCGTTTAGTTTAGTTTTTTTAAATCTCTCTCCCTCTCTTCTACTGCTCTTGTCTTTTTCATGCCCACTTTATTTTTCTCTTTGCAATCTATTCTGTGCATGTGCTTGGGAATCCATTTGTCTTCCTTTGGTACTTATCTTTATCCTTATCTCCCCACTATTCCTTTTTAGGGCTGGCTCAACCATGGGACCAAGTGGGTTCAATGGACCTAGCCAGCACTTGACAAGGGGCAGCACTTCAGTGACTGAGTCAGTCACTGTCAGACCAAAACCACTCCTGTCCTGTGTCTCCGTGGGGCTCCCAGCAGCATAACCTCATCATGCAGAAAGACACAGAACTGGTCAGGCAAGAGATTAAACGAGAGACAAGTGCAGCTCTTCCCTAATTTCCTTCCACTTATTGCTGCAGTTGTGCATAAGCATTGGTTGCATGCAGGTAGGCAGGCTTAGTAAGGTTAGCGGTCTGGCTAGTAGTTTGATATTCTAATCAGTGGGGGGAGGGCGTCATTGCATTCTCTGACCCAAGCAGCACAATTTCTTGAGCCGGCCCGTCCTGTTTATAACTTTGACCACTAAGAGTCTTCTCAACTAGGGGCTTTTCAGCTGTGATTTTCTGTTATATAATTTTTACAATGTTATTTGAAAAGAAAATTATTCCTGGTGTACTACAGGGGTCTTTATTTTATTAGTTGAAACACACAAAAAATATATTAAATATTTTTGCACTAGAGGCAATGGAATTCAACCATGACATTCTAATATGAAAGTTTATAGGTGTCAAGTAGGGTACTTAGAGGAGGTGATGTCAGTTTATTACTGCAAACTCATTGGGCAGATATTTTTTAGACCTGATATTTTATATCAAATATATTTTACATGTTGTTAGCTATGATACAAAATTAGTATAAAAAAATGGATGCTTTTTCTGTTGTTATTATGCAAAAGCCGCAATTATTTTAGCAGTTTCTTATGAGTAAGCACAAATTAGCACATGACTAAGCCTGGCCCGATTTTAATTAAATACAGCAGCATGTTACAAGGAAAAGCAATGCATGACTATAACTTACGCCCCCTTATAGCATCTTCTGCATGGAGAGTTGTGCCAAAAACATTCAAATTTGTATTTATAATATTAGTTGAGCCCCCCCCCACTCGTGCAATCTGTAAGCTAATTATATGGTGACCATATCAGTTAAAGGGAACTAAGTAGTCCCCATGCTACAGATACAACTTCTAAAGGGTTAAAATCCATGGCCTTTCCACAGTAGGGGTGTTCTGCATTTAGCACCTTTTTGAGTGACATCAGAGTGAAATCCAAAGGCTTAGAGGAGACAATTGGTCTACAAAACAAAAAAATATAATTGTACATAAACAAATCACAAGTGTATTATTCTTTAGCAAAAAAAGCCACACAGACTCGAGACAGTTTCTGTCATACATATGAAAGAGCAACAATTAAACACAATGACTTTATTCTGTCTGAAAAGCATAAGTAAAATTTGTCTATATTTAAAATTAAACTAATACACAAATATCAGTTGTGTGTGTTTCCTACAAATTCTCATTGTCGTATAGATACTTAATGATAATGCTCACTAATGATTAACAGGAAGGACCTATTACCCAATGGGCATAAGCAGAAAATAACTATCAATCAAAAGGTGTAAATATGAAATACCTATCAGCCAATGAGCAGTAGTAGGAAGTGTCTATCAGCCAATGGGGATGTGGACAAGTCATACAGTTGTATTACTTTATTTCACACTTTTTTCCTGCAAAAAAAAAAAACATGTTTAGATTCTTATCCTTTATATGGATCAATGTCCCTTCAACAGATACAACAGGAAAGCTAGTGTTACAGCGATTAATTTGTGTGATGTTAATGGAAGCAGGGCTGGTTCATCTTAAAATGAGGGGGTGCTAAGGAAGGGTGCAACAAAGCTACTGATCAAGATTACGGTTGCTGCTAATGGAAAATTCATTATTTTGGTTATTCATTTTCTAATTGTATCCCTTTAATGGCTGTTGATACCTTTTTTAGACACCGGGGAGCAACAGTAATGACTAGCAACCCCTAGAACTTATATTAATGAAAGATATCAAAAGTGTATAGATAAGATGGGCAGATAAGCTTTATAGGGTCACACTGTGGACAACCCCGTCTTCAGGACATGCTAACACCACAGCTGTAATCTGTGTATGTATTGACTGCAGATTAGTCCAAGTAAAAATCCAAATTAAGCATAACAAATAATTAAAGGGGAAGTTAAAATACAATTAAAACATAGTAAATAGCAGCAACTGCACTGCAAATGACCTGTATACAAAAGAAATGCTTTTCAAATAATGTCATACTGTGATTCTGTTGGCATAATTTGCAAGGCTTTGCAAATCAAGAGCAGTTCGTGGATACACCTTTTGAAAAGCCTGGTAGAATCCATTTTCTCAGTCTCATTTGGTGTGGCCACAGATGTAAATGAGCTAATTTCTTGTGCTTACCAATCACTGTGTAGAATGTTGTAGGCTTAGATAAATTGTTTTATACTTAGACATGGAAAAAATGACACACCAGATATATATATAAAAAAAAAAAAACTTTACAATTTACTTTTTTTTTTTTTTTTTTTAGTTTTCAAACAAGCTTTATTTATAAAAGAAGAAGCATTACATAAGAATAATAGAGCTCAAAAACAATACATAAAACTGCATAGTTCCAGTCTTTTAACAATGGGTTAGATCCTTTTTCCTCAAAATGTCCACGTGCCATTGACTGTTATAGTAAACATAAGGTATTCGTATCTGAACATTGGTTAACTCTAGTTTCTTTAAAGCTTGACTCAACGAGTAAAATTACCCGTTGTGTAAGTTATATAACATCTATATGGTATCATATTCGTTGAAATTTAACATCAGGGTTATATTAACTGTAACACTTATGAACCCAGCTTCTTTGCTACATACCGCTGAGTTTTAAATTCCTGAGGTTGACACCCTTATGGGTGTAGGGAAAGACAAAGGAGAGAGAATAGTATGGGCTATTAGTATTTAAAAGAAGAGTGAGAGAGGAAGGGAAAAGAAAGAGGAGAAAGAATAAAAAAATAAAAATAAAAAAAAGGGGGGGGGAGAGGAGGAAGGGGGAGGGGTGTGGGGATGGGGGCAGGGAAATAAGGGATGGTCGGACGGGAATTCAGGCTGATAAAGGGGGGGGGGGGGTTCAGTTGGTGTGGTTCACCCTCTGTCAGGTATTGAAATCTCCATTTTATTAGTTCAGTAAATATCCTTCCAGAGTTGCATTATAACTCTCTTCCCGTCCACTTCAGAACCATCATCTCATGAGTTGCAAGTCTACCAATCCTGAGATAATGATATCTTTCAAGGTTTAGCAACTCATCCACCCTGTTTCTCCACTCTCGTAGGCTTGGTATCTGAGCCTTCTTCCAGTATTTAGGAATCAGACCCTTTGCACTATTCAGCATGAGCAAGAGAAGTAGATATTTATCCTCTCCAATTACCTTGGGGAGACCGTGATAAATCAGGGTTTTGGTGGAATAATTACAGTATTTTGCTCATGTCTCCCAGCAGCTCCTCCCAGAAGGATATTATATGTGGGCAGCTCCACCAAACGTGAAGAAGAGTTCCCTCCCCTCCACAGCCTCTCCAGCATCCCCCACTTATGTGTGGGTAGATTTTTTGCAGTCTATGGGGAGTAAGGTACCATCTACTAAGTAATTTATAATGGGCCTCCTGTAGCTTCATGGATACTGACGCTCTCCTAGCTCTCCCAAAGATTTTAAGCCAATCCTTATGCTCTATCTCCTGTCCCAGCTCTGTCTGCCAAGCCAGGGTATAGCTCGGAAGGGTGATTCCCTCCTTTGACATGAGGATTTTATAGATCTGGGAAATAAGGTGAGTCGGGTCTGTGACATCACACATAGGGCTTCAAATGGCGTCCTATTCCTAGAGAGTGCCGATGTATCTTTTTGTGTATCCAAGTAGTGCTTTATCTGTGTCATTCTAAACCATGAGGCAAAGATGTCTGGAGCCCATTCTACTAGTTCTGCCTGCGTTTTGAGCTTGCCCTGATTTAAAATGTTGGACATGGAAACCTCCTGGAGTGTATAGTATGTTCCTACAGCGTGTGGAGCGCTCTCGATTCCCAAATCCGGGTTCTCCCGGATGGGTGTGTTTGGCGAGTGGGGCGAGGACAGTTGTGGGCCCCCACTAATTAGTTTGTCCCATGTTGCGAACACCTCCGCCAACAGGGGGAATTGCTGTATTATGGATGGGCGATTTTTAGCTAAAACCCAGGCCTGTGCTCCCGTGTTACTGCGTTTCAAAATATCATTATCTATTTGCACCCATGCTTTATTGCATAGGCTCTGACTCCATTCAACTAATCTCTGCAAGGATATGGCTCTTTGGTATTCCATCAATAATGGTACGCCTAGCCCCCCTCTATCTCTAGGCAGGTAGATAGTGTGCCTTTTAATTCTGGGCTTTAGCCCATTCCAGATGTAGGATTCAATAGCTGACTGCATTTGCCGGACGTATGGTGTCGTCGGGGTGACCGGAACCGTTTGCATGATATATAACACCCTTGGAAGAATGTTCATCTTAACCACTCCTATCCGCCCCATCCACGAGATGGTTTTATTTTTCCAGTTATTTAAGTCCTTAATGACATCATCTTGGATGCGTTTATAATTGATCTCCGCTATCCCATGGATATCAGGTGAGATTAGAATCCCCAGATATTTGATGGTATGTTGTGCTATATTGATGGGGCATTCTATTAGGTGAGGATTGAACATTGCGGGTTGCTCTGTGATATTTAGTATCTCAGATTTCTGGGGGTTAAGGAGGAAGTTTGAGACCTCCCCGAAGGCAGAGAACTCTAGCAAGGCCTCTCTGAGTGAGCTGGGGGAATCCGACAGTGTCAATAGGATGTCATCCGCGTACATCGAGAGCTTATGCTCTATCCCAGCAATGGCGAGGCCCCTAATACGAGTATTGGCTCTGATTTTACATGCCAAGACTTCAATTGTAAGAGTGAACAGGAGCGGCGAGAGGGGGCAACCTTGCCTGGTCCCGTTCTGAATATTAAAGGCTTTTGATAACATGCCGTTAACCCTGATTTTGGCGTTTGGTGTTGAATAAAGGGACATAACCATATTTATAAAGCTGTTCCCAAACCCGAACCTCACCAGAGTGTGATGAATGAAAAGCCAATTCACCCGGTCAAACGCCTTTTCCGCGTCCGTTGTGACCAGGGCAAGAGGCTGATTATGAACTTGGGCATACGTTATCATTTGAAGAGTCTTCAGAGTATTATCTCTCGCCTCTCGGGCAGGAACAAAGCCCACCTGATCAGTAGAAACCAGGGTCGGCAGTAGCCTGTTGAGGCGGTTGGCTATGACCTTGGCCAGGATTTTCACATCCGAATTCAAGAGTGATATCGGCCGATAGTTTTCCGGTTTATTCTGCAATTTGCCGGGCTTGGGGATAACTGTAATATATGCCTCTAGCATGGAGCTTGGCAAGCTTGGGGAGTCTGATAGTGTACGAAATAGCTTCATCAATATTGGGGCTAGAATGTCAACATATTTTTTATAATGTTAAAGGCCAAAGCCATCTGGCCCAGGACTTTTCCCTGTAGGGAGGTCTTTAATTGCTTTTTTAACCTCTATTAGAGAGACAGGGGAGTCCAATGCTTCTCTGTCATCCTCTGTGATTTTATGGAGCTCAGCTCCTTCAAGGTATTCTATGATTTTTCTTTCCTCCTGTCCTCGCCTTTCAAAATTCTCACCTTCGGTGTTTGCTTGTTTTATGTTATACAGCGATTTATAATACTTTCTAAAGGTTTCCGCTATTGAGTTTGCGTCTGATTTAATGTTCCCTTCCTCGTCTGTCATTTGATGGACATGGGACTTTAGCTTTTGGTATTCTTCCAGCACCCTAGCTAGTAACTTTCCAGCCTTGTCCCTTTGCTCATAGTAGAGTTGCCTCAGTTTTAGTGCTTGCTTTTGGTATTCTTCCTGCAAGAATTTAACCAACCCCTCTCTAGCTGTGGTCAGTGTTTTCGTGAGTGTTTCTTCTGTCGGCTGCTCTTTGTGACTAAGTTCTGACTTCTCTACCTGTGATAGCAGAGTTTGATATCTCTCCCTACTTGCTTTTTTAAGTCTTGCCCCCCTACTGATAAGAAGCCCTCTAATGGTGCATTTATGTGCCTCCCATATAGTGGTGTCTGGTATGTGGTTATCTGCATTAAGGTGAAAGAATTCAGCGATAGCCCTGTTTAATTCCACCCCAAATAGCAGGTCATCTAGGAGAGTGTCATCCAGCTTCCACATATAGGGCGTTACTGGGACAGTGGGCCACAGGATAGAGCACCCTACTGGTGCATGGTCTGACCAGGTAATTGAGTAGATGTTACTGCTTTTTGTGATTGTAAGGCCTATTGTGTCCGTCAATAGGTAATCTATTCTAGTATATTTTCTATGAGGGTGTGAGTAGAAAGTGTAATTTTTGGTTGGCCGAAGGATGGTGTGTCCTCCCCACATCGTGTATACCTAGGTCCATCAGAGAAGTGATAATACGTTTCAGTGTCTTATGCGGAACGCTAGAGAGGCCATCAGATGTGTCCACCAATGGGACAAGAGATGCATTGAGGTCTCCCCCTACATATAGGGTACCCACTTTCATCTCTAGGATTTTACGGATGACCTTTGGCAAGAAGAGGTGCTGGGAGTGATTTGGGCAGTAGACGTTTGCTAAAGTGATTGGTCTATGGTGTAGTAGACCCGTGACCACAAGATATCTACCCTCCGGGTCTTTATATGTTTGAATAACCTGAAACTGTGTTTTAGCACTGAAAAGCATACCCACCCCATTCTTTTTGTTTGGCCCCGAAGCAAATATTGCAATGGGGTAGCGGTGAGAGCACCACTTTGGTTCTTGGCTCGCTGAGAAGTGCGTCTCTTGTATAAATACTATGTCCGAGCCCATTCTGTGCATATCCTTGACAACTATGGAGCGTTTGGAAGAGCTGTTCATCCCCTTTACATTAATAGTGACAAGCTCCACTGGTAGCGGAATGTTCCGCTTCTGTCTTGGTGCCATGCTGTGCGGAATGTTGTGTAGGTTATTAGTAGTCCAAGGATGTTGGGGTGAAGGGGTGAGGAAGAGGGAGGAGGGGGAGAAAAAAAAAAGGGGGGGAGGAGGAGGGGGAGAGGAGAGTATATGGTAGAAGTGAGTGTAAAGTAAAGGGAAGAGGCGTAGAAGGAGCAGGGGGGGAGTAGTGGGTCAGAAAGGGATCAAGAATCTATAGGAAAGAAATTAGTAGGGGAAGGGGTTAGTTGTCTTCACTATGAAGACAAGAAGAAGCAATGTGTATCAAGTGCCAAAAAAAAAAAAATACTCTATTGAGATTTTAACAATTACTTCAACAAGTCAGGGGTAGTTGTCCCTGTTATTTCGCTATAAATATAAACATATGTACATAACTTAGTAAATTAACGTTCTCTAGTTACACAAAAATTGCTGGAGTGTAAAAAAGTGAGAGTAAATGTGGTGAAAACAGATCATAATAGCAGTCAAACACAACGTACATCGTTAAATTTGCTGAACTGCCATGACATGTCATATCTCCTATTGCTAGCTTATTCCTTTATCTTGTATGTACTGTGCCCGCCTTACTTTCAAGAGGTGCACACCCCCAGTACATGTTATAACTTCCTGACAATTTTTCTTAAGATAGTTATATGATTATCAATATGGTGGCCTCTTAGTATTTTGCTACTGACTGCAATCCTTCCTCCTTATCAGAGAGATCTTAACATCAGACATAGGGGATAAGGATGCTAGTTTTGAATTCCCTTTCATTATATCGTGTTGGCGGGCACAACCCTATTTTGGTAGCTTGGTATATATCAGCCCTCTAAAGTGACCTTTACCAGTTAACTTGCTACAGTGGGAGCATCTGTCCTATCTAACTGTTCTCAAGTGTATTGCAACTACACTTCCAAACTTGAGCTTAAACTGTAAATACTGAAGGCAAGTATAAAACAATCAATAACAAGTTCACAAAAAATATAACATACGACCTGATAGGCACCCCTATAACATTCGTCTTGCAGGTGTACAGAGTGAAAGACTTGAGTCCTTAAATATCAGGAGTCCTTTATAAATAAGTCTATTGCTCTGCAGGTAGGCGATCTTCTCTAGGAGGTCTTCTTGGAACTCTACGATTGTCTTCACCCATGTCCTGTGGAGGGTTGATATGGAGGCCCAGTGCTTGGTTGAAGTTAGGCAGGTCCTCTAATGTTTTAAGGACATTTGAAGCGTTATTTTTCGTTGCTATCAAGCAGGTGGGAAATCCCCATCTATAAGGGATCTTTTTATCTTTGAGGACTGCCGTGACGAATCTCATATCTTTTCTCTTCTGCAGCGTAGTTGGGCATAAGTCTGAGTAGATCTGAATTTCTGAACCTCTGAATTCAAGAGGTTGCTGTGTTCTAGCTAGCCTTAATATTTCTTCTTTTTCTTTGAACGATAGCAACTTCATTATGACGTCTCTGGGGGTGCTCTGCTTGGCGGTTTGGGCCTCAGGGCCCTATGGGCTCTTTCAATCTGCACCTCTGGTGCTGAGTCATCTCTTTTAAGACGTTTGACAAATTCTTGTATGTAGGTCTGAAGGGCAGGAGAGTCAACTGCTTCTGGTATGCCCCGCAGCCGGAGGTTATTCCTCCTGCTCCTGTTCTCTAGGTCCTCTACACAGTCCATAAGAACCTGCACTGTGCCGTCTGGAGCCTGTATATAGCTATTTTGGTGTTGCATATCCGAGCTTAAGGTTTCTTGCTTCTCCTCAGTTAGAGTGACCCGTTGATCTACTGCTGCAATATCTCTTTTTAGTTCCCCAAACATGGCTTTAAAATCTTGCATGGCAACCTTGATATCTTCCTTTGAGGAAAGGTGTCTGATATCTTCTTTTTTGATGTAAAATGGGCTATGCGCCTGTCCCTCAGAGTCATGAACCTGCACCACCGCTGTTTGTTTTGTTGTGCCCTGGCCTGTGCTTCCTGCCATTGACCCAGGGTCAGCTGGAGTAAAGTATTTTTCTAAAGCCGAAGATTGAGTGTTTTTTAAAGGTTTAGCAGATCTTTTACTTGCCATTACATATGGTTATACGGTGTCCTCCTAGGGCCCTTATCCCCTCTGAGTCTGTAGGGGCCTGTATTATGCAGTGTTTTAAGTATCCTTGTCTGAGCGCCAGAACAATAATCTGTAAATCACTATCTGGTCAGCTTGAGTCTGTAAAGTATTATTATACACTGCTCCTCTGTAGGTAATGATTCTCTAGCGGTAGCTAAAATATTATAGGCCTGCTTATGTTTGTTTACAGTTTATAGTTTGTAGTGCAAGGTTATTTTGCAGGACTCTTAAGTTTAATATGTTGCGTGTTGGCCTTTGTGCTACAGTCCAGTACCCCTTTTTGAGGAGGCTATGTGGTCCTACCTTAGTCACCAGCATGCAGTCGTAGCTCTCAGCCTGGGAACAGCCCTGTGTTTTGGGTAAGGCTTTTTCGCCATCAGGCCTACGCAGACCACATAGGTGCGGTCCGGTATCCCTGCTAGCAAAGACGGTTGCTTATAATAGCTCAAATCTATGAGCGTTTGCTGAAGTCGCTTCCGTTGGGCAGCAAAATCACATGTAGCGAGGTGGAGGTATGTGATTGCGTTCCTCAGTCTGAACGCTCAGGTCTGGGTATGTCGGGAGGTGTCTGTTGGACTGCAACTTCGGGCTGTGTGTTAGTATGGGAAACGGCCCCTTATTTCCTCGCTGCTTTCTCTTTTAGGTCCCAGCTGTGATCCTTATCACTCCAGTGCTCTTATTTTCAGTTTAGGTTATTATGAGAATGCAAATTTTGGGCTAAATTGTAAGGGACTACGGAGCTCTAGAAAAATGCTGCCATCTAAGTCCGTGGCTAAGCTCCGCCCCCTACAATTTACTTTTATTAAATGTTCCTCTTTACTTTGGTATCCTTTGTTGAAAAATTGCACCTTTTCAATGAGATTATGCAAATGAGCAGCTACTGCTCAAAACACATAACCCTTATAAACCTATCACAGTATTCTCATAGGGAAAATTTAGATCCACGTCCTTTTAAACATGAAGGAGGCACAATATACAGATGTCCTACAGTAAAAACAGCAAACTAACTAATGAATGCACATTACAATGGTTTATATGCCTTTATGAAACAATTGGTGAAAACATTATGCTTTTTAATGTTTTTAATCCTTTAATCCATTGTTTATGTGAAAGTGAAATTTATTTGGATAACTCCACAAACTGTATTGTAGCGTAGACTCTCACACACTTTCTATCTCACATACTCACACTCTTCCTAGTCTAAAAGGATTATAGTTCTGGAGTCGTTCTGAAGCATTTGATGACTCTAGACTAATCACCATACTAGACTAGGACTAATCACCATAAGCCATCCTGAAGTATGCCCACTGGCTGAAATATTTAGGGATTGTCAAGTTGAATGATTTAAAATATAAAATATTTACCATTTAGAGCAGATAAACATTGCGCTGTTCCTCCGCCCACATCTCCTACTTTTTTTAGCTGAGTGATGACGATTCCGGCTTCATCCGATCGTTGCATGCCCCACTCGTAAAGCAACAAAAAATTCTACTACACTTATAGAAAATAAGTAATTAAACATGCATAATTAAATTAAAGGGGCATTCCAGCACAGAATTTTTATTTTTACAATATTATATATCTATACTTTTGTCAACTGTTTAAGGGTAATGCACATGATTATTCTGTTTATGAATAGAAATACTAACTTACCGATTTTTGCATCTGAATGCTGCAATTCCATTGTCTAGAACGCCCCTATAATATGTTTGTTTTTTGTCTTTGAATGACATAACACAATCAGTAATTCATATTTAAATTAGCCTTTCTGAAGCGGTAAGGCACACACTATCTGCACCACAATCTCAATCTAAAGCACTTGTTTTCAAACCTGTCCTCAGACCTCCCTAACAGACCAGATTTTCAGGATTACCTTGGGTGAGAACAGGTTCATATCCATGTTTACTAATTAGCTGATTATCTCACCAGTGCTCCAGTTAAGATATCCTGAAAATCTGGCCTGTTAAGGATGCCTGAGGGCGGGTTTGAAAACCAGCAAGCTAAAAGCAGAATGCACTTCTCTCCACAGGAAGCTATGGTCAAAGTTGGAAAGTAAAGAAATAAGAAGAGAGCATGCGTGATTATAGCGCGTTCCTGTTCTTGTTTCTTATCTGCATACATGAAAGTATTAAGATCATTACTTTTTTAAGAGGTACTAAACATTTTAAGCAATATTACTTAAAAAAAATTTAATAGTCATAAGCATACTTGAAAAATTTTAATAAATGTCCCTTTACATTTTGAGGAGAAGCATGTTTAAAGTTTAATTGCATTAGGGGTACACTTAGCATATGTAGATATGCCCCTGAAACAGTGAAATCTTTGACTAGAAGCATCTCTGCTAATAGAAGTAAAATGCAAAAATGTTTCTATGTAATACTAAAATGCACCGAAGCGCGTCATATTATGCCCCTTTAAATTTAAAACTATCAGGAAATAGACAACTAATAGTTATGTATTAATGCTCAATGTCTGATTGTGACACCCCCACTACCCTATTGGTACAGTCAGTGGAGAGGAGATGATCATTTACAAGACTGACAAGAAATATTAAGTTTATTAAGGGGACATGAAACCCAAAAAAATTCTTTTTTGATTCAGATAGAGAATACAATTTTAAAGAACTTTCCAATTGACTTCAATTATTTAATTTGCTTCCTTTTCGTGTTATCCTTTGCTAAAAGGTTTATCTAGGAAAGCTCAGGAGCAGCAAAGAACCTAGGGTCTAGCTGCTGATTGGTTGCTGCATATATATACTGATTGTCATTGGCTCACCCATGTGTTCAGTCAGCAACCAGTAGTGCATTGTTGCTCATTCAACAAAGCATACCAAGAGAACAAAAAAAATGTGATAATAGGAGTAAATTAGAAAATTGCATGCTCTATATGAATCATGAAAGAAATTTTGGGTTTCATATCCCTTTAACTCCTTAATGACTCATGTCATACATTAGGGGTTTAAAGCGGTTGGAAGCGATCCTGATCGCTTCCAGCTGCTTTCCGGTTATTGCAGTGATGCCTCGATATCAAGGCATCCTGCAATAACACCCCTTGGCCATCCGATGCAGAGAGAACCACTCTGTGGAGCTGATGTGGGAGGCGGGTGGGCGGCCATCGATGTGCCCTATGACGTTGAGGGGGGCGGGATCGTGGGCGGGATAGCCGGGGCACGCACGGAGGCGCGCACGCGTGCACGGGGTGGAAGCAGGTGGGAACGGCTACACTACAGAATTTTTTTTGAATAAAAGTGGGATAGAGTGGGGTAATATTTAATAAAAAAAAACATCTAAGGGATCTGGAAGGGGGTGGGGGGTTGGTCTTTGGGGGGGAAGCTACACTTCAGGAAAAAAACAATTAAAAAAAAAAGCATTTTTTAGTAAACTGGGTACTGGCAGACAGCTGCCAGTACCCAAGATGGCTACCAATAAGGTAGAGGGGGAGGGTTAGCGAGCTGTTTGGGGGATCAGGGAGGTTGGGGGCTAAGGGGGGCTCCTACACATCAGCATATGTAATTATGCTTAAAAAAATAATTAAAATACTTTTTATTTTAGTACTGGCAGACTTTCTGCCAGTACTTAAGATGGCAGGGACAATTGTGGGGTGGGGGAGGGAAGAGAGCTGTTTGGGAGGGATCAGGGGGTGGGATGTGTCAGGTGGGAGGCTGATCTCTACATTAAAGCTAAAATTAACCCTGCAAGCTCCCTACAAGCTACCTAATTAACCCCTTCACTGCTAGACATAATACACGTGTGATGAGCAGCGGTATTTAGCGGCCTTCTAATTACCAAAAAGCAATGCCAAAGCCATATATGTCTGCTATTTCTGAACAAATAGGATCCCAGAGAAGCATTTACAACCATTTGTGCCATAATTGCACAAGCTGTTTGTAAATAATTTCAGTGAGAAACCTAAAGTTTGTGAAAAAGTTTGTGAAAAAGTGAACGTTTTTTTTATTTGATCGCATTTGGCGGGGAAATGGTGGCATGAAATATACCACAATGGGCCTAGATCACTACTTTGGGTTGTCTACTACACTAAACTAAAGCTAAAATTAACCCTACAAGCTCCCTAATTAACCCCCTTCACTGCTGGGCATAATACACATGTGGTGCGCAGCTGCATTTAGCGGCCTTCTATTTACCAAGAAGCAACGCCAAAGCCATATATGTCTGCTATTTCTAAACAAAGGGGATCCCAGAGAAGCTTTTACAACTATTTGTGTCATAATTGCACAAGCTGTTTGTAAATAATTTCAGTGAGAAACCTAAAATTGTGAAAAATTTAACGTTTTTTTTCATTTGATCGCATTTGGCGGTGAAATGGTGGCATGAAATATACCAAGATGGGCCTAGATCAATACTTGGGGTTGTCTACTACACTACACTAAAGCTAAAATTTACCCTAGAAGCTCCCTACATGCTCCCTAATTAACCCCTTCACTGCTGAGCATAATACACGTGTAGTGCGCAGTGGCATTTAGCGGCCTTCTAATTACCAAAAAGCAATGCCAAAGCCATATATGTCTGCTATTTCTGAACAAAGGGGATCCCAGAGATGCGTTTACAACCATTTTGCCATAATTGTACAAGTTGTTTGCAAATAATTTCAGTGAGAAACCTAAAGTTTGTGAAAAAATTTGTGAAAAAGTGAAAAAAAATTTTATTTGATCTCATTTGGCGGTGAAATGGTGGCATGAAATATACCAAAATGGGCCTAGATCAATACTTTGGGATGTCTTCTAAAAAATATATATTTATACATGTCAAGGGATATTCAGGGATTCCTGAAAGATATCAGTGTTCCAATGTAACTAGCGCTAATTTTGAAAAAAAGTGGTTTGGAAATAGCAAAGTGCTACTTGTATTTATTGTCCTATAACTTGCAAAAAAAGCAAAGAACATGTAAACATTGGGTATTTCTAAACTTAGGACAAAATTTAGAAACTATTTAGCATGGGTGTTTTTTGGTGGTTGTAGATGTGTAACAGATTTTTTATAGTAAATTATAAGATATGATGAAAATAATGGTATCTTAGAAAGTCCATTTAATGACGAGAAATACGGTATATAAATTGTGTGGGTACAGT